>NW_027137913.1:0-24034 GCF_003813185.1 Lentinus tigrinus ALCF2SS1-7 | reverse complement strand
GCCCACAACTTCAACAGTCTCTAGGAGGGAGGGAGGACGAAGTCACGAAGACCGAGACAAGTGAGCCTGGCAAGTTCATATATCTTCCAAGTCGCCGTCAATACCGGAGCCGAGAGGAGAGAGATCGGACGCTGGGCGTTCCACGCGCACGGCCGGAGTTTGTCTCTCATTACTATTACGGCCGGCGTCCTTCAATTACAATCGGGCGCAAGCTCATCGACTGATTGCAATAGTTTACGATATGAAACTTATTCGGCATCGATTATTATTGTTCGCAATCACTTCTAAGCTTGTGGAATATTGCAAACACTGGAATCATTTCGGAGGTTTTTGGGTTTTTGCTGATGCTGATGCGGGAACGAGACTAGTTATTATTGAGGGCAGGGCCCTGCTATGTAACGCTACCGCGGCGATGACTAGACTGTTACGCTGTTTACTCGCGAGAGGTAAGGCCTGTTCTATCAACATCAATCGTGATGGAAAGCTTTGGAAGCGAAGAAAACAAAAATCATGGCATGGTTCCAAAGGTTCGCGCAGCCTTCATCAATGGGTGCACGCATTATTGCCCGATAGCCGCAACTGTACGGAAGACAGAGCGTTCCTTGCATATGCGCACTGTGCAGACCAACGCTAATCGTTCCAAACCTTTGAGAGACCCTACACTTTATGTTGTGGAAAACATTGCGGCAATTCAGCACCGCCTGGGTGAGCTGAGACTTGTGACAAGGGGGTGTCGTTGGCGCGCGTTTGGAGGAGAACCGTTTTAGGAACGACATTCCCATGCATTCCCACGTAGTGTCGCGCCGAGCTGTGTGCACTATCTCTGATTCTGAACCATCATCATGCCGTCTCCCCCGACACCAGATGCCTCTGTTCTTCCCCAGACAGCTCCTGCTACCCCTCGTCGCATCGGAGGTAGTTCTGCAAAACCCAAGACTCCAGAGATAGCGTCCTCTGAACTGCCTCGCTCGCAACAGAACTTGCGTTCTGCCATAGCCGCTGAGCTCGGTGATCAATATTGGGAGTTCGATGTCGACACTGTCGCGCGGATGCTATCTCCTAAACAGCTGAAGCCCGAGTGGTCCAACCAGGATCCATACCCTCCCTTGAGTTCATTTACCTGTCTTGTCGACGAGGCCGCTGTCCTGCCAGTACTCCGCGCCATGCCCGCGCCTGCAGCGTTCAAGTTGATGTCGGCGGAGAGAGACAATTATCCTACCCTTTCCGACTTCTTTAACTCGTGCGTCTACAATTGCAACGTAGCCTACGACAACATCCGGCGGAAGCTGCCGTCCGGTGGTCCTTTCAAGCTCAAGTTACGTAGGGACCGGTGGTGGCCTATCCTCAATTTCTTCCCGTATGACCGGGAAATGAAGGATGGTATCGACGGCGCTGCTTCGCTTAAGCCGGACCTTGTGGCTGGAAACGGTGTTCCCGGCACCAAGCCAGCCTGCTACTGGTCCATGCCATCAGACCACGTGGACAATGGCATGGAGGTCCTTGTCGCCGTGGAGGTTAAGGATAGTTGGAACGGGATAGTGACGCAGGCGGGGACGTATGCTCGAGCGCAGGTTAGCGCGATGCCGTTGCGCCTGTTCTCTCTTGTCATTGGTGTCAACCACAAGTTCCACAACTTGCGCTTCCTCATATATCATCGCGGCGGTCTCACCGCATCGCACGAAATCGACCTGCTTACAATCCAGGGCCGCCGGGACGTGCAGCGGGTTATGTTCTCGATCCTGCTCTGGCAGACGCCTGAGGACGCAGGCCTCCCGATGTTCACGAATGGCGTCGAATGCCGGATACCCTCTGCAGGCACCGCACTTTCTATCGTCACAGACAAAGTGCTTTTTCTCTCGCTCTCCGTCCGAGGTCGTGGTACGCTCGTGGTTCGAGCCGTTCCGAAGCGTCAAACTCGTCCCAGCCTCATTCCGGTTCGTCAACTAGGACGCGCTGGGCGTGCGCTTAACAGTGAGTCATCTTGCCGTTCTTTGGAATGAAGTTAACCCTGGACAGGGGGAAAGCCCAGGCCGAAGACCGAGCCCATGACTGCCCACGACCAGATCACCCAGTCAGTTTGTGAGTCGTTCGATAGATTGATGTTCGACACTAGCGATGCTCACGGTACATGACCAGCGAAAATTCAACCCAGACAGTACCATGACCGGGAACTGCAATATGTGTCTCCGCCAAACATCACAGGTCCTTCTGAAGTGATTTTACCATCGGCCCTTCTTCACGGTATAGTGGCCAAGTATTCGTGGCCGAACAGCGGGAAGCGCCAGATCGAGGCTGAGATGTACAACACTTGCGATGGCCAGTTCGGGGTCCCCAAGCACTTCGTTTCCTTCGAGGCATGCCGCCTGGATAAAGCCGCTTTTTCGAACTCCATCTTCTTGCCCCCAAGATCTGATAGCGCCACTTCCGCAAAGTATCGGTGGTACCCCCTGGTTGCGCTGAAGTTGCAGCAGCACAGCCCTCCTGATTATCGGGCTCTTTTCGTCACTGTTACCGCCGACGAAGGGAAGAGCCTCGAGCATTGCCTGAGCGCATGGGATCTCGCCGAATGCTTGCTGCACGCTCTTCTTGGTGAGTTGTTCTTCCTTCGATGTGACATATCGGGTTAACATGATGTCGCGCTCGGTAGGATGGTTATCAATCATGAACCTCGGCGGCCGCGGATTTCTGCACCGTGATGTTACGATCGGCAACGTGGTGAAGCTAGACAAGCCGGTCAAACGCCCGGCATTTCCGACTAGAACACTCGAGTTGTTCGAGCCTTACCGCCATGCAATTGCCGACGACTCTGAGATGATCACCCAAGGCATAGCTAACATGCAGTTGGAGCGGGGCGGCCATGGCGCATTGGCATCAAGCGAAGACCACTTCTGGATGAAGCTTCGCGGCGCAGTCGCGCAAGACGAATATCTGGAGCAGGTTGTCATCGCTGCAGAGCGGCTCGAAAAGGCGCTCGCGAAGCTTGGGGTGTCGACGGAGTGCAAGGCTCTGCTCATCGACGGCGACATGGCCGCTGAGTTGAAGACGTACTTCTCCAGTTCCGAACACGCAGGTGCCATCTCCGTAAGTTCATGACAATTTGCAGATATACCATTGGACGTTCATCGCGATACGTACAGGGAACACCCGAGTTCATGTCGCGCTCGTTGAGGGCAGCCTTGGAGATGAACGACAAGGAATACGTCCAGAACCCGATCGACGACCTCAACTCCTTCGTGTGGACAGCGTTATGGGCCACCGTCTTTAACCGTCTGGCGCTGGAGAGCACCGCACCTAAGGCGCAGCATGTGCAGCGGTGGCGTGACCAGCTCTCCGGTGAGGACGGTGGCTCACGCGCTGATGTGCTTGCCGCCGTATCACAACGTGTCACAGAGGTCAACGACTACGCGCCGTTGCTGAGGGGGATGTCGCCGTTGTTCCGGAAGTGGTCCTCGACCATTGATACGTTAGAAGGTGATTTCTGGATTATATGGAATAGGCAAAAAATGCTGCCAATGCTGCCCCACCAGAAGCTGTACGTATTCTATCGGTTTGCGCTGGAGGGTGTGGCGGATTACGTCGAGCTGCTGTATGAGCAGCGAGAGTGGCTGCAAAGCATGCAGTAGACTCCTGCATTTTAGGTCATGTACTAGCGGATGTCGTTATGTAGAAAGAGGGGGTTCAAGTTCGCTCGTTATCAACACGCTGGTACTGGGCGCGCAGAGGATGTGCTCTAGTATGAAGATTGGGAGTAAATCCAATGGACCCTGACGGTTTACTACACAAAGGACACATCATGATTCGACGTATCAGTCTGACTGCCATGGAAATCAGACATGGAGACGGTAATGCCCCGGGACGCGTCGCTGCCAGGCATTCCGGACTCGACGATGAAGGTCATCGGTCGCTCGATGGCTGATATCTGGAAGGTGGAAGTACCGGCGGCTTTGCATTGGTCTACGCGGATAATGATGAGGATCATGGAGATCGGCTGACGGGGAAATGGCATAGGTTAGCGGTTGGGATGGGTGGCGGTCCTCAAAGTCATGATAGCTCACAATAAGCTGGACCACCTATGAGAGCACAGTATCAGCAATAATGCATTGGGTAATGGGACAGAAAGGCCGCACCCAAACATCGGATAGAGCATTCTTGGACCCTAGGAATGTGCACAGCAGAATAACAACGGAGATCGTGTAGAGAGCCCCGCACTCGATGAGGATGCGGACGATACGAGTCAACTTGGGGCCTCCGCCAACACGCGAGACATTGTGCGAAACGAGATCGGCATTGATGTCCAGGATGCGATACACAACCATGCCTATATGGATTGTAGCGCATGATCAACTCCCTTGCCATCGCTCGTCAGTATATATGATGAGTCTCGTACCTGTCGTCATAGTTGTCAATGCAAGGGTGAGAGCTAGAAAGGGGGTAACGAACGGCACGAGACGCTCAGCAGTACCGAACGTCGCCTCCATATAGAGGGCCATCCAACCACATGCTAGTGATGGGGTGGGGATGTCAGCATGAGGAGTTCCCGGAGAGCACGAGTCGCAGACCTGTTGTGACAAGCCAGAGAAGTACCGGTACAACTATGATCCTCCAATTCCTGTCATAGACAACGTAGCATCTGTAGACCTAGGAGTGCCCAGAGATTAGAGTCATGCATAGAATTAAAGCGTTATACAAACCATAATGCCGTCACCGATGGAGGTTTGTAGATTGTAGCCAGCGGTTCTCGCAACTTGAATCCAGTCTGATACATCGAGAAATGCGCCCGTGGCACCACCGAGACCTTTGTAATCGACGAACGCGTCGAGATCGTTGCGTATTTTGAGAGCCATCTCTATTGTCGAGATAACGAACATGGCAAGGGTTGCCCCGACCATGACCCAACTGATGGATGCCCTACCCTTGAACTGCCCGTTGCAGGACCAGAGAAGGACGCGCAAGCCGTAGGCGACAGTGATCAAGAGCATCCCTGCATTCAATATAGTGAGCCAGGGTATGAATGGACGACGACCAGGACGCACCATAGCAGGTGCTCTCTACGAACAATCCAGCAATCTGACACAATACTGAAGTGTCAATGTTGAAGAATGGTACTCCTCCCCTCGGTGCGTCTCCGGACGTCTGAGGGTCACTGTTCCCTCTAGATTACTCTGTCATTTGCACTACGTAGTCTGTACTGTTTGTATTGTGTCCGACATGGGGCTCGGCCCTAACGGGACAATAAATGGATTTGGAAAGGGAAAGGAAAGAATGGTACTCGGGGACTTACCTTGGAGGAAGCGATAGGGAACGGCGATGAGGACATTGAGCTTGATGTACACGGCAACGAGCGAACTTGACGTGACGTCGCTTTCGGGTCTGTAAGGGGGGCGGAATGTTGTGCACAAAGAGTGCACGATGCTCCATAATCTAAATATACAACCTATGGACCATGAACCGAGCTCAAGCCAGAAGTAAGGTATGTACTCTACAGAGACCAGCGCTCACCTCCCACGAGCATCACATCAGGTCACCGCAGCATCGATTAACAACAGGTTCCTTCCCATGCTGTGTTCCTAGCAGAATCACGATGCCGGGATTCATGATCTGTCGTCGGGATGCTCCCAACGATGCAATGCGATGGGCTTATGGCGGCGGCGACGTGCACGTGGGAGAGGTTGCACTGGCGCAGCAGTCCGCTCAGGAGAAGAACATCAGTTCTGGTTCTGAACGAAGAAGATCAGCAAGCGAGGCGCTGCAATGCACGGCCCGTAGATATGCAAATGATATGGTCTGAAAAAGTGAGCTTTCTGTTGGTGAGATTCGGGGCGTGTAGCCAGAGGTGTAGCTGCAGTGCACCGTGGCGTGAAGCGATGTTGACGCTACAAGTTCTCTGCACTCTTGCGCTCGTCCGCAACCTGGGAGACCGAAACTGATCAGCGAGGACGGGCGGTCGTGCAGCGAGTCTCTGTCACCTCTTGAAATCGCTCAGGAGTCCAGTGCATTTGAACCTTGTCAAGCTGATCCTCGGGCAGCCACCACTCGAGAAACATGAAGAACAAGCAGTCGACGACCAGGATGATCGCGAAGATGATGCCAGCTACAGGACCCACATCCAGTGTTCTGCAGATGTGTTAGTAAGTTTATGATCAATTAGAATCGAAATGACGGACCTATGCATGCGTGTCCAGAAATCGTACGGGGGCGACTTCATGACCGACTCATAGACTAGTTCTGTCCGCTGCGAGATTTCACGCCAGCCGTAGAAATCTTTGATGCGCTCATGAGCCTTATGTGGATCGTGCTTGCCAGCGGATACAAGTTGTATTGCCTCAGACATTGCGCGCACGATATCTGACATGTATTGAAGATTCAGGAACGATTTAATGAACTGCACAATTTCGAATGAGGACCTACCGTCTTCATCTGGATTAGCGAAAGAGATCATGTGCTCTGGAAGGATCTCGGGAACGCCGCCAACCCTGGTAGACACGGGGTAAAGCCCGGCACATGCAGCTTCAAGTATGGCGATGCCAAAGGATTCGGTAAGGGAGGTGTTCAAGAAGATGGATCCTTGGACGAGTACCTGAAGACAAGCGTCACTCTCGTGATGTCAGGAAACTAGCCTATGCACTCACGTCGCGGACGTCACTGTGACGAACAGGTCCAAGAATCTCTATGCGGTCTTGTAGCAGATCCTTCTCTCGCATCTGGAGAAGGTCTATCATCTTGGGACCGTCTCCGCCTGATCACAGAACCACATGAGCATCTCAATTTGGGCGCCATGAGACATCCTTACCAATGAGAAAGCGAACGTTGGGGAACAGTGAACATATACGCGGCGCCGTGGCTATAAGAAGATCGATGCCCTTCCTATATGCGAGTCTGGATACGACCACCACAGTAACTTGGCGAAGTCAGCACTTCCATGATGCCATGAGGGATTGATGATGTCTTACTCGTATCTCCAGAAGGCGGCGATGGCGCTGGCCTGAACTGTTCGGCGACGAGTGCGTTCGGAATGACGTGAACGATGTCGGGGAGTATCCTCGCTCGCAGTACAGTATTCTCGCGACTAACGTCTGGTTAGTATCATCACTCGGGGAGGCTAGCCAACCACATACCCCGTATGAGAAACACAGATAGCGGCGTCTACATTACGCAGAGCTGCTTCTAGCAGCTTGTTGGTTAGGATACTTGCTGCGTCGTCGAAGCCGAACAGACTATGGTCCGTGAACACAGTCCGCACGCCCATGAGATGGGCATGCAATATGCCTTCATGCGCCAGTGACGAGAGACCAGCATGACCGTGTATGAGCTGTATGCCTTCGCGCAGGATGATGGTACGGAGGTACGGGAGGAAAGCGAAGTAATTCGGTAGTGTTGCTGATGATGCAATGGTAGGGTACGGCAGATAATAGACCTTGAGCGATGGCAAGAGCCATCGTATGCCCACACGATCCGGTGGATGGCTGTGAGTAATAACTATAACCTGACATCATTCAGCGCGAATCCCACCTGGATGGTGCTTCTACTGGACATACCTTATGACCGCGCTTGAGCAGATTTGCGCTGAGCATGTAGATGTGACTCTCAACCCCCCCAACGTTGGGATGAAAGAAGTCACATATCATCCTACACAAACATCAACATACGGATAGGATCAACTGAGGTATGCTCACGCTATGTTGAAACCCATGATGAAGTCACTTGCGGTCAAGTGGCGAACCGATTGTCATTGACTGACGATTCCACGACTTTGCTTGCAACAGCGCAACAAAAACATAGACATGAACCAACGTGCTTTCAATCTTCTGTCGGTTCGATGGTGTAGTTGGTTATCACGTCTGTCTCACACTTGGGGTACAGGGTTGTGCGCACAGGAGGTCTCCGGTTCGAACCCGGGTCGAATCAGCTTTTTTCATTGTTTTGGAGGCAATCAGGCGGCTTCGCGTAAAGCCTCGTTAAGCATCCAAGCAGTTAGTGTCGACAGGCGCACGTTCATCATCTCTCTTTCTCTTCAACTCGACGTCGTCAGTGACAACGTCGTTGTCTTCCCTGCTCTCTTCGTTCCCCCTTGATTCCCCAATATACGCGATGGCCTCGCAGGACAAGAACGACCTGAACCCCCTCGACGAGGAGGCCCCTGGCCAGCCCATCTCTGTTCCCGATTCTGGAGACACAGGAGAGAGCGGAAAGCTCAAGATGATCGTTCAGCTTGTTAAGAAGTGTCTGGGAGTCAAGGATATTGCTGCCATGTACGTCTTAACTCCATGGTGCACGTCTCTCCTCACCCAACGGCGCAATAGGCGACTGTCCCTGCCCGCATCGTTGCTCGAACCAATCCCGAACCTCGAGTACTGGCACTATCTTGACCGTCCGGACCTCTTCGCAGCGTGAGTCGTGCCTGATTGTCTGTGTGTGTGCGTTCGTGAGGCGATGACATGCGCCCAGTATCAATGATTCGGACGATCCCTTCGAGCGTATGCTGGCCGTGCTCAGGTTCACGTTCTCCAAGGACCTCAAGTTTATCGTGAGTCTATGTCCCTATATGCATTCATGTTCGATTCCTGAATTGGCTTGCAGCGAGGCAAGGTGTGCAAGCCATACAACTCGGTGCTCGGCGAGCACTTCCGTTCGCACTGGGACGTTATTCCCGTCGACTATCCTTCAGATCCCAATGAGCCTCCCATTCAGTACCTCTACGTGTCTCCTCCCGCCCCTGAACCTGCGCCTTCGTCGTCATACTTCTTTTCCTCCGCAGCCATGTCTGCGCCGGACGTGATACACCCGTCGCTTTCCTCGAGCGCCAGCGTCAAGAGCGGCCGCAGCGCGAAGAGCGGGTTCAGCGGGCTTAGCTTCCTGTCTCGTGGCCAGTCGACCACCGCCAAGACTACTCCGACTACCTCTCCCCAGTTGGTCGAGACCAACCTCGAGGCGGGCATGTCGGACCTTAGCCTCGCAAACGACCAGGCCTCGGGTGCCGCTGACCTCCTGGAGGGCGACGAGGCTGCTGCGGATAAACCGCGCATCCGGATTGTCTATGTCACGGAACAAGTCTCTCACCACCCCCCTGTCTCGGCATACCATGCTGTGTGCCCCAGCCGTCACCTCGAGCTCACCGGCATCGACCAGATATCTGCCAAGGTCTCCGGCACGACCCTGCGGGTGATGCCTGGTTCGTTCAACAAGGGCATCTTCGTCCGCATAACGGGCGGCGACGGCGCTGGGGAGCTATACCACATCACGCACCCTGTGGCCTCCGTCAATGGATTGCTGCGCGGTTCATTCTACGTCACAGTCGGCGACTCAACCATCATCACTTGCTCGGGCGGCAAGGACGGCAAGAAGCTTCGGGCGGTTATCGAGTACAAGGAGGAGTCGTGGCTAGGCAAGGCGCACTTCCTGTTAGAGGGAGTCATTCACGAGTACGACCCGACGGATACGTCGCACGAGGAGTGGACGCGCGTTAAGCACGTCCCTAGGGATCGTGTGCTGGCCGTCTTCGATGGGTCGTGGCGCGGTCGGATTCGCTGGAAACGCGTCGATGCGTCTGACAGCGAGTACGCGACGCTCCTCGATATCTCCACGCTGCATGTCATCCCGAAGAATGTGCGGCCATTGGAGAAGCAGCACCCCAACGAGAGCAGGAAGCTGTGGGAGAACGTCACGAGCAGATTGTTGACGAAGGAATATAGCGAGGCGACTAAGCACAAGCTCGCAATCGAGCAGAAGCAGCGAGACGATGCCGCGGAGAGGAAGCGGAAGGGTATTCAGTACGTGCATTTCCGATGCTATTCTCAACGCACTTTCTAATTCTGCGTTAGGTTTGGTCCGAGATACTTCGAGCCCGATATCTCGACCGGCATACCCAAGCTCACTGAGGAGGGCCGTAAGGCCATAGAGGAGGAGCTCGCCGAGGATACCGACTGCATGCTGGAGGATACCGCGCCGACACCCCAGGGCGAGCGGGCTGAACTCGCCGAGGAAGCCGTGCAGGCATGACCGACACGATCTATATCACGACACATCTATGTTTTGTCTTCAGTCCCCATTGAACACTTTCTTGGCTGCTGCTTGTACGATAGCTTATACCATGGGTAGCCTCCCTTTCGTTGCTTTTCGCACACGGACTTGCGGTCGGTTTGTACGAACCGGATCGGAGGCATTTTAATCATCTCGAGTCGCATAACACATACATCGTGTGTATATACATCGCAATGCTTCCTTATAGACAGGCTCGAGGTTGAGGTTACGACTGACTGACAGAGCTTGGCAGGTATTGGTCGGTGTGCTGGTATGTGGCCGAGTTACTGTCTGGTGAGACTGACTGCACATTGATTTAGGAGACGCGGTTTGGTTCTTGGGGCATGCCATTGAAAACCTTCAAGCTTCAAGGCCAGGGGCTGTCTTTTGCGTTCGTCGGACTCACATGTCCTGAAGCGGCAGGTAAACATCCTTTCGACGAAGAAGCTCTCCATGGAGCCCTCAATCGCCGTCGTGGGTTGGTCATACGACAATCCCTGTCAGCGCGCGTACTCAGGTGGTCTCTCGTCTCCAGTACTCCATGACGAGACATTCGCCCTACCTACAGATGCATGCCCCAAGACGAATCGAGACACCCGCAAGTTGGCCTTTCCAAGTACACAGCATCGGCAAGGCGGATATTGTTTCCTCCTCGCCTCCACCATTGCTCGCACTATCGACGCGCTCAATGCATGCTGGCAAGCCTCTGAAAACGGTCTCACAAGGTCTCGATTCTCACGCAGTCGCCTGAGCTCCAAACCTTCAATCTAGCTACAACCAGCTATTAAAGCGCCATCAGTCTACACACCTTCCTTGCAACCACGACTACACCATGGGCACGTCCGTCGAGGATGAGAAGGCAGACAAGGTCGTCGATGAGTACGTCAGTGTCAGTGAGACCGCCGCCCCCCGAAGCTGGTTCAAGACAGCTACCGACTTCTTGGCACATCGAGGAGTAGAGACAAAGGGGTACCCTTTTTCATCGTTGTATTCTGTTTGCGCTGGATACTTACCACAGCCACTCTGATAGAATAGAGCCCATCCTGCCGGAGGACAGGACAGACATGAAGCTGTACCAGATGTTCTTCGTGTGGTTTTCTGCGAACTTCAATGTTCTGTCGTACGTGATCTCGGTCTTGCTTCAGGTCTATCGAGTCGAGTCGTTCGTGAACAGGGTCGGTACTGGATCTGCTGGTCCTGCCTTCTTTGGACTCGGCCTTCGGGACTCGCTCCTGGTCCTTCTAGTCGTTGACCTGATGTATGTGGTGAGATTTGCACGTCACGTATTATTATTGGACTGACCATGGCACCCGTACTAGCACTTGCGCCATCCCAGCGTACTTGTACGTTGGTCGCCGTCTGTGACTCACTCGTAGAGGCTAACTCTGCCATCCGGGAGTAGTGCCATCTTCGGTCCTAAGCTCGGGATGAGGTCAATGGTCGTGGCACGCTATTCATGGGGGTACGCACGTCGACTCGCATAATCTACCCTCACGCGATTAACTGCGGCCGTTCAGGTACTATGGCTCTACCATCCCGAGCGCATTCAACGTCTTCTCCATGGAAGGTTTCTTAATTGTCAACTGTATCATAGGCGGTCAAATACTGGCGAGTGTTTCCGATCGCCTGGACGATACCCTCGGTATCGTGATTATTGGGATCATATCGCTCGTGGTAAGTCGTCGAGGTGTCCATCCAACCTGACTAGAGTGCCAACGTAACTCAGGTCACGTTTTTCGGCTACCGTGTCATACACTGGTGGGTAGTATGAGAGTCCAGGGAAGTTCTCCTGACTACGACGACTCATCTGTACCTCGACAGGTACGAAACGATCGCGTGGATCCCGAGCGCGATCACTTTCATCGTCATGCTTGCAGTCGGAGGACAACATCTGGGTAGTCACATTCCGCCCGACCCACCAGCTTCTGCGGCGGCGATCGTGTCTTTTGGGACCACAATCGCGTCGACTGTCATCAGTTGGTGCATCATGACATCCGATTATGGAGTGTACCATAGTAGGCATGCATCCAGGTGCGTGCACTGCAAGTCTTCGTATTCCTCCAGATGCTCATAAGGGAGTCCCAGTATGAGAGTATTCTTGTACAGCTATACCGGATTCCTCACAGCGAGTGTAAGCGGTCCTCGATATCCGTGTTCATCATTCCATTTCGTTGACGTTCCGACTCATCCAGCTCTGCGGTCACATGCTCGGCGCAGCTTTCGCAGCCGCTGCTCCTGCAGTCCCTTCTTGGGACGCCGGGTTCGACAACGGCAACAGCGTAGGCGGGTTGGTCGCCGCCGTCCTCGCCCCGGCGGGTGGGTTCGGGAAGTTCTTAACAGTGCTCATCGCGCTGTTCATCCCGAGCGCAAGCGCACCTACGATGTACACCTTCGAGTCGAGCTTCATGACCATCCACGCCTGGTTCGCTCGCGTCCCCCGCTTTGTATACGCGTTCGTCTCCACAGCTATGTGAGTCCCCCCCTCTCCACCCCAACTGAAGCCGCCCTTTCGATACGTCTTGCTGAGCCATGTCCATCACAGACTCATCCCGGTCGCGATCGTCGGCGCGGCGCACTTCTACAGCACGTTCGTAGACGTGATGAACGTCATAGGATACTGGAGCACCGTCTTCGCTGCTATAGTCATGGCCGAACACATCGTCTTCCGCAAGAACGCTTGGGAGCGATACGACCTCGCACAATGGTGCAAACCGGGAGGGCTTCCTCCGGGAGTTGCGGCAGTCCTCGCCTTCATATGTGCTTGCGGGATCATCGTACCTTGCATGGCGCAGGTGTGGTATACAGGCCCAGTAGCACGTGCGGGTACAGGAGATATTGGGATTTTGGTGGGGTTTGCACTGGCTGTTATTTTGTACCCTGTGTTCCGGGCCGTGGAGAGGGCAATATCTGGCAGATAGACCAATGCACAGTTGTCGGCAACGTAGACTCGATTGCTGGCGGGGAGATCCACAGTGTTCTGAACGGCAGCGGATGAGCAATGAATGGATCTTGTTCGGCCTATGTACCACAGCGACAGCATCGACAAACGACCCCAATATACGTACATGTTGAATATATCTACTACTACTACTATTACCACCAAAGTACCGCGCCGCGTCCCCTGGATATGGCTCCGACCCTGGCAACTTGCAAGCCGTCTAGTACGAGCGGCCGAACATGGTCCAGCGCTTCGCGTCCTTGCCGCACCCGACGCACTTGGTGACGCCGGGCTCGATCTTCGGCCAGCGCGACTGGTCGAAGGGGATGCAGAGTGACTTGGCACCCGCAGAGGGCGCACGCTCGTCCGTCGGCTCAGACCTGTCGCACCGTCAGACGTCAGCTCGGGAAAGAAAGTTGAAATAACAAAAGAGAGAAAGGACACTCACGCCTTGGCGCTGCGCTCCTTGATGTCGTCCTCGCACGCCTCCTCCTCGCACCAGGGGATGACGACGACGCACTTGTCGTCGAGCGTCGGCACGACGTCCTCCCAGCGGTGCACCTCACGCAGGCGCGAGAAGTACACGTCCTTCGCGCGCTGGAACATGTCCCCCTGGATCGTGTCGAGCAGGCCCTGCACCGTCGTCGCGATGTCCGCGAGCGGGATCGGCGCCTTCGCGCCCGTGTCGCGGCGCGCGGAGAGCGTCTGCTGCTTCGCGAGGTCGGCGGGGCCGATCTCGAGGCGGAGGGGGACACCCTACGCAGTGCGTGTCAGTACATCAATATCTCGAAATAGCGGGGCACGGGAAACGGATGAAACTGACCTTCTGCTCCCAGTCGTTGAACTTGTAGCCGGGGGTGTAGCCGTCACGGAGGTCAGCCTGCGCACGGATGCCGGCCTTCTTGAGCGTGCTGGCGAGGTCGGCGCACGCATCGTTGACGGTCTTGCGCTGCTCGTTCGTCGACTTGGCGGTGAGGCCGCACGGGACGACGACGACCTGCACGGACGCGACGCGCGGGGGGAGGACGAGGCCCTGGTTGTCGCCGTGGATCATGACCATGACGCCGATCGTGCGCGTCGAGAGGCCCCACGAGTTCTGCCAGACGTACGTCTTGCCCTGGCCCGAGGGGTCGTTCGGGTCCTCGACGAAGATGTTGAACATCTCCGGGCGCGAGAAGTTCTGCCCGAGACAGTGCGACGTCGCGCCCTGGATGCCGCGCCCGGTCGTCGGGACGAAGCCCTCGACGGTCGTTGTGTACAGCCCGCCGGCAAACTTCTCCTTCTCGGACTTGACACCGGGGATGACGGGCACGGCGAGGAGCTCCTCGTAGATTCGGCGGTAGAGCTCGAGGATCTCGAGTACCTCCTTGTCAGCTTCGGGCTTAGTCAGGTGCGCGGTGTGGCCTTCTTGCCAGAGGAACTCGCGTGTGCGGAGGAAGGGCTGCGGGTTCTTGAACTCCCACCGGACGACAGAGTTCCACTGGTTAAGCTTCAGGGGAAGATCTCTGTGGCTCTGAATCCACTTCGCGTAGTCTGGCTTAGAGTCAGCGACCGAATTAGCATGGAGAGCATACGGCCAGGACTCACAAGGGTACATGACAGTCTCGGACGTCGGACGGATGGCGATGGGTTCCTCAAGATCTGAGCTTCCACTGAGATACCGGTGAGTAATGGCAGAATGCAGGATAGTAGGTTACCGTGCTCACGCTCGTGTGACCCATGCGACCTCAGGAGAGAAGCCCTCGACGTGGTCCTTTTCTCGCTCAAGGACCTTCGACGACACGAACATGGGGAAGTAGGCGTTCTGCACACCCATCGCCTTGATCTTCTCG
The DNA here is from genome assembly GCF_003813185.1 of Lentinus tigrinus ALCF2SS1-7. Taxonomy (NCBI): domain Eukaryota; kingdom Fungi; phylum Basidiomycota; class Agaricomycetes; order Polyporales; family Polyporaceae; genus Lentinus; species Lentinus tigrinus. The sequence goes on along the minus strand of NW_027137913.1, from coordinate 9,247 downwards.
TTAAACCATTCTGAACGTGATATAAGCATTGAGTCAAGGAGAGCACTTCAAAGACAAACTTACCTTGAATGATCTCCCAAATGCTATACGACCACGGTCTGAGGATGTAGCAGCCACTGACATTGTAGTAGTCGAGCATGTCTGCCTTGATGAGTACGTTCGTGTACCATGTGGGGAAGTCGACCTCCTTCTTGACACCGATGGCGATCTGGATAGCACCCTCGATCTTCGCGTCCTCCTTCTCCTTCTTCGCAGGGGCACCAGTCTTTGCAGCCTCATCGGCGGTGGCCTGCAGTGAGGCGATCTCGACCTCGTGGAGGGTGGGCGCTCCGTCGGTGGCGAACTGCTTCACGTATGCATGGAGATCCTTGCCAGAGAGGAAGAGGGTCGAGTCGGAGGAGAGACCGCGGACAGCGAAAGGTTTTGACGAGGTCGCAATGGTAGAGTCAATGACGGTGGTGATTTTCGGGTACGTCTCTGCGGTAATTGCAAGGGGAGAAACTACGGAGGCGTATCAGTAACTGGGCATATTCTAATGCGAGTGCCTTCCAGCCGGAGCGCAAGCCAATATAGTAAAACTCTCCATCTATATCCACTCATATAGCTGGACTCCGGGAATGACTTACGAGAGTTTTTATCCAGGGAAAAGAACTCCTTCAGCAGGTCCTCGGAGGCAAGACGGAGATCCTTCAGGTTCAATGTCTTCCCCAGCACTCCGGATGGCACGTCCGTTGTCTCGCGCGCGATCACAAAGACGGGGACAGGGGTAGCCGTCTTGGCCGTCTTGGGCTTGTATACGAGCGTTTTGATGAGCTCAAAGTCCTTCGGAGCACTTGAGCTTCCCTCGAGTGCCTCGCGCCAGGACGCGGGGGAGTTCGTCGCGGCGTGCGAGACGGTGGCCGCGGGGGAAATGGAGAGCTTGGAGAGCGACGCCGTGATAGTGTCCAGAGACATCGCGGGTGGATGAGTGTGGAGGAAACGGGGAGAGGGGCGGGCGCGAGAGGACGAGGGAGTACGCCTTGAGCACTCGGCGCTTTGCGAGATTGACTCGACAGTTTTGGAGGGAGATGTTATCAGATGTCGCGATAGAACTGTGCGGGCGAGTCGAGGGATCCGTCCCGCAACAGCCCTCGAGGCCAGCATCCGCGCGCGAAGATGTCCAGACAAGTCGCACACAGTCGCGAGCGAGGGCAGCCAGCGCAGAGTCACTGTCTGACGCGACTCGGGCGAATCCTCCTCGACCTCGATGCGATCGGGGCGCTCAGCTACGCGACCGCGTCGCGCGTGTAGACGCCCGTCAGCTCTCTTTCGACCACCAGCCATGCTCGCCCGCTCGTGCAGATCTGCCGCCTCGACACTCCAGAGATGGGCTCGCTTCAACAGCACAACCGCCGTGTACGCTCAGACACTAACCACAGCAAAGGCAGACGACTGACCAAAATACCCCAGACCTGCTGCCGCTAGCGCATCGTCCTCAGCGACCCCAGTAGCGCCCCAGCAACAGCTCACCGAGGCAGCATACGCAGCAAGCGTCGTGCACGGGCGAAGCGTGCGTGCCCCTCACTACCTCCCCAAAACCCACGGCATCCCCGCCGCCACCCTCCACTTCCGCTCCTACCACCCCCGCGTGCTCGACTTCTTCGTCCACTTCGCCAGCCACGCCGCCTCCGCCCTCGGCGTGCCCCTCTCCAAGCCCGTCCACCTCCCCACCCAGCGCCGCCTCTGGACCGTCCTCCGCGGGCCCTTCGTGCACAAGAAGTCGCAGGAGAACTTTGAGCGCAGGACCCACAAGCGCGTCGTCAAGGCCTGGGACGCCCACCCCGACGTCGTCGACATGCTCGTCCAGTACCTCGAGAAGCACATCGCCCCTGGGGTCGGCATGCGTGCCGTCAAGTGGCACAGGGCGCCCGTTGGTGTCGGTCAGAAGACGATGGAGAGCGTGCTCGGCCACATGCGTGTCGATGAGCAGGTCCGGGCGGAGAAGGTGAAGGCGCTGGGTGAGCAGATTGTGCAGCAGGAGCTCGCGGCGGCTGCAGAGGCGGCGGCGAAGGAGGGTGTTGTGCAAAAGAGCTCATAGGGTGTGCCGTCGTCTATTCTATCCCCCTGTAATGCTTACTGTCTAGGCATCGTCTCATGCTAATATCTCCTGCCATGCAAAATTGCCTGATGCAAGTTACGCTGTCTTCGACAGTCAGTGAAAGAAAAGGTGCCGAGTGACACTCTAGCAAGACACGTCTAGCTACCTACGAGCCAACCCCCGCTCCACCGCTCTAAAAATCGGATACACCCCCGCCGCCAGCACAAACCCCACAATAATCCCAATATCGCCCGTCCCCGCAGCCGCAATCGGGCCCGTATACCACACCTGCGCCATGCACGGCACGATGATCCCACACGCGCACGCGAACGCCAGAACGGCCGCAAAGCCGGGCGGGAGCTCCCGCGGGTTGCTCCACTGAGCGAGGTCGTACCGGCCCCAGTCGTTCTTGCGGAACACGAGGTGCTCGACAATGACGATGGCGGCGAAGACGGTGCTCCAGTAGCCGATGACGTTCAGGATGTCCACGAAGGTGTCGTAGAAGTGCACCGCGCCGACGATCGCTACCGGGATGAGGCTGCAGGGACCAGAGAGGGGGGGGGGTCTTGCGTCAGCGAACGCAGCTCGCAGTGCACGTGTACAGTACGGGTGCGTACATGGCTTCGGAGACGACTGTGTACACGTAGCGGGGCACCCGCGCGAACCACGCGTGGATGGTCATGAAGCTCGACGCGAACGTGTACATCGTCGGCGCGCAGGCGCTGGGGATGAACAGCGCGACGAGCACCGTCAGGAACTTGCCAAAGCCGCCTGCAGGGGAGAGCACGGCCTCGACGAGTCCGCCGATGCTGTTCCCGTTGTCGAACCCGGCCTCCCATGAGGGTACCGCTGGAGCTCCAGCTGCGAAAGCCGCCCCGAGCATGTGTGCGACTAGCTGTGAGAGGGAAAGACGTCATGATCGTAGTTCAAGGACTTGCACAGAGGGAGAAACAGCACACTCACGCTCGCGGCGAGGAACCCTGCATAGCTGTACAGGAACACTCTCTTGCTGAATACCCGGTCAGAGACACTAAGGATAAGGAGGACACAACTGGGCGTTGGGGTTGTGGCACGTACCTAGAAGCCTTCCCGGTGTGATACACACCATAGTCTGGCGTCATCATGCACCAGCTGATGACACTCGACCCGACCGTGGTCGCATACGACAGAACGGACGCGGCGGAGGCTGGCGGGCCTGCGGGGATGTTGCTGCCGAGATGCTTGCCGCCAGTCCCGAGCATGACGATGAACGCGATGACACTCGGGATCCATGCAACCGTCTCGTACCTGCCCGTTCCCGCGCACGAGTTGTGAGTTCAAAGCTCCTCGAGTATGAGAGGAGCCGCTCACCAGTGTATGACCTTGTAGCCGAAGAAGGTGACCTGCAAATTCCATCCACAGTTCCAGTTCAGGCTGCCGTGCGAGAAACACGGTGAAGAGATGGCCTACATACCACGAGGGAGATGACGCCGATAATGACAATCCCCAGGGTATCGTTGAGGTGGTCAGACACACTAGCCAGCGTCTGGCCGCCTATGATGCAGTTCAGGATCAAGAAGCCCTGCATGGAGAATACGGTGAAGGCGCTGGGGATGATCGATCCGTAGTACCTGCGTACGCGTGCTAGTGGTTAGTGGTTATCCCATCTGGCTGAGGCCGGTAACGGAGCGTACTTACCCCCATGAATATCGCGCGAGCACCATCGAGCGCATCCCCAGCTTCGGTCCGAAGACGGCGCTATAGCGAGTTCAGACTTGACGACTATCTGAGTCGACCACAGGAGGGTGGACAGGGACTCACAAGTACGCCGGAATGGCACAAGAGCTGCGATGGCCGGTGAGCTTACGAGTGGGACACCCATGCATGGTGGGATGCAGAGGGACTTACATGACGTCAACGACGAGGATGATCAGGAGCGTGTCCCGCAAACCGAGGCCGAAGAAGGCAGGCCCAGTGGTGCCCGTGCCAAAGCTAGTAAGTAATAAGTGGTTATCAGCAGTGAGCAGTCACACGCCACTTGGCGGCTTCGTGTTGAGCATCGCAGCGATGACTCGGAACACGCACGCTAGGATGTTGATGTTCGCAGAGAACCACACGAAGAACATCTGGTACAGCCGCGTATCCGTCCTGTCTTCAGGCAGGATGGGATCAATCCTACAGAAAGAGCGCATCAGTGGCTCAGCAGGCAAGAGAGAGAACTTGTCACGAAAGATAACGTACCCGTTCGTTTCGATTCCCCACTGCGCAAGAAACTCCGTAGTGGCCTTGAACCACCGTTGCGCGTGTGAAGCCGGCGTCACAGGTACTTCATCGTGGACGTCAGCAGCCTGAGGACCATCAGCGACGACGCTGCTCGTCTTCTCGTCTTCGACGGACGTCCCCATCGTCCTTAATGTTCTGGATGGTGGAGGAACGAGGGAAAGAAGTTGACAAGCCGGGAGTCGGGAGTCGGGAGCTTGATTGGAGAGGGTTTACAAATGATGGGTGCTTGGACATCCCACGTGAAGCATCTGCGTCTGCAGAAGCGACGACGGATGCGGACCGGACTCCCGAGCTGTGGAACGACGAGGAGGGGACTGTGGGGGAACTTCGGACTCAAAGAGGCGATGGCTGGAGCGCGTAGAAGCATGTCGCTGTCGAGAGGAGGTCCAGGTGGGGGGCCAACATTAGAAGCCGCTGCGCATGTCAACTCGGCCTTTACCTGGAAGGTCCGGATGTGTCAGACAAAACGATGATCAACTCCAGGAACAGAACGGTCTTACCTCTCCATGAACGAAAGAGACAACTAAAGGTAAGCTATGTACTCACACGAATTCGACTCGCCAGGCGACACAAATCGACACCATCCAGCCAAAGCAACCATGATCATCAAGAAACCAAACCATTCTACACACCGACGAAACGAAAGAAAACGCTCTACTCAGACCCCCGCAAGATCAGCTCCTTCGCAGCCTCGCTGTACGGCCGAATCCGACATTTGAACGGCTCCGGTTGACTGCCCACGCACGACTCGTCAACACAAGCCAGCCCCATTGGCAATCGCAAACAATAACCGTGACGCACCTGATAACCCCGCTCGTATACTTCACATCCGGCTTCTCCCCGTCCGGTTCGATCACCATGGTCGCAAGCACGAGCGCGATGTTGATAAAGAGGCTCTGGAGGGCGAGGTGCGAGCCGGGGCACACGCGGCGCCCGAAGCCGAACGCGACCGTTGTGGGGTCGTGCTCGGGCGTGGGTCCGAGGAAGCGTTCGGGCTTGAAGGTGAACGGGTCTTTGTAGACGCTCTCGTCGTGCATCATGCCCCTGGAGTGCTCGGCTGGTCAGAGGTGGATCGAAGATGTGTTAGGGGGAGGGGACGGCTCACCAAACGTTCGTGATGATTGTCGAGCCTGAAGATGCGGTCAGTCTACTGAATATGTCAGGGATAGCGAGCGACGATGGACACTACCAGCCGGTATCTCGTAATCCTTGTAGATAATAGTGTCGGTCGTGCGATGAGCAAGGCCTGGAAAATGGTCAGTGACGAGAGAGAGCGGGACAGCAAGGTCTGTCACTTACCAAGCGGCGCTATGCTGTTCCATCGCAGAACCTCCTTCACCATCGCCTCTATATACGGTAAGGACGGCTTGTCATCGAGAGTCGGGAGACGTTCGGTGCCGATGTTGCTATGGATCTCCTCCCGTCCCTTGCGCTGGATATCCGGATAGAGCGTCATGGCGAGGAAGAAGCTCAGAATGCCCGCGATAGTCTGATGAACGAGGACACCATAAGTGGAGACGTCAATAATCCGAGGAGGTTGCTGCTCTTACCGTATCGGATCCCCCGGTGTAGAGGCTCGCAGCCGTCCACATGATAGCTTGATCCTTGGCGATGGCGAGATTGTCTGCGGATGCATCACCTATGCAGTTCGTGACGTATGAAGGGGATGCGACACCGCGGGTCTGCAAAAGTAAACATCAGCTGCGTAGCGTGGGTGGTGAGATGGTAAGCTTACTCACTACGCGTTCTTTCACGGTGTTGTAAGGGGTGGACACTAGATGCTCGAGCTCCGCTTTCCACTGACGGGCCTGGCGCTTGAAAGTGGCACCAGGGAACCAGTAGGGCAAGTATTTCACTTTGGGAGGACGGTCAGCTCTTCGGAAGGACAGATGGTGGTATAAAGCTTACACATCGGAAAGAAGTCGACAGCATAACGATACGGCGTAGCAGCCAAAGCAAACTTGTAGTGTGCGTCGTCGGCAAGGGCGATGTAGTCGAAGTCGGGTGTGGAGATCTGTTCGCCGAAGACGATGTTCACGGTGTTGTTGCCAATTGAGGAGCGTATATGGTCGCGCAACTCGTGAGGACTGTCGAGTAGGGCTTTGAGGAGATCAAGCGCCGAGGACTGCTGGAGAGGGGAGAGGCGGCGGGCGGCATTGGTGTTGAGGGAGGTACTGAGGAGTTTGCGATACTCGCGGTGGCGGGGGCTAGCGGGAGCAAAAGCGACGCCTTTGTTCCACCCTATTCTGTTAGGTGTGAGATGGATCTGACGCGACTACATGTACTGGGGGGGTTAAACTCACAACTCCCCGACCATCAACTGAGCCCGCGGTCTGTCGGCAGATTTGGAGGAATGCTTATCGAGAATCTCGGAGGCGACGTGGGGAGAATTGACGACATATACATCCTGTGTGAACAAACGCAGGTAGACCAAGGGACCTGAATACGTTGATGAGAAGGAGCCGGTAGGAGACCGGTGCCAAGACATAGATCACCGTATTGGGCGCCCCACTGGGCGTAACGCAGCCACTCGTGGCCGCGTGGCATTTGGAAGGCATTACCGACTATGGGTAGACCGCGGGGGCCTGGAGGTCGGACGCGCGGACAATAAGCGAGGTAGTAGAGGGCGCAGGAGGAGAAGACGGCAAGGACTACGGGGACTAGTAGGTCGAGCATGGTGGTGGTGGACGTGAGAGAAGGCGGTCAACCTCCGCGAGCCCTCTGGTTGTAAAGTGTGCGAGGATGGCAAGGAGAAGAACAGCCATCGAGCTGGGAATGTAAGTGTGCTGTCTGAAGTGTGCTGTCCGGAAGTGTGCTGTCTGAAGCTCGAAGGAAGGGGCGGCGCAGCGACATGCTGGCACCATGCGGTATGTCTGCATTCTGAACAAATCGTGAAATATCGCCCCGAGGATTCTCCTGGGCAGAACTCATCATGTTCTGTCACATACGACGTCCGGGCGATGTGCTGAGGATCTTGTGGATGAGTGATGATGATGAGGGAAGACTCGAGCAGGCCGAGCGCCCAGGCTGTCAATCGCGTGACGTCATCTCCCCAACCAGCTTTTTGAAGTTCTTCCATCGCAGCTTCTTCGAGGGCCACCCGTGCCCCGTCTCTCTTCCAGCCTGCGCGATGCCCCGTCTCTCTGCCACTGCCAGCCTGCGCAACGACGCCGCCTCGGATGCGCCCCGCTCATGTCTCTCCAGCGCACATCGATGCTCCCTGCCCAGGACCCGCGACCGAGTGCTGCTCCCGTTCGAGCGCACTCTGCGCCAGGTACGTCTCCTCTTTGCTCGCTCTCCCGTCTGTTTCTGCCTCTCGCGTCCACTTCTGCCCTCTCGTGTCCCTCCCTGTGCTCCCGCTTCTGCGCTTTCCCTCCCAAGTGCGCCCTCCCTTCCTCCTGCCCCTGCCCTGCTCACTCCCTGCCCGCTGCATGTCCCCGTCCCCTTCCGTGTCCGCTGCATGTATCATACCCCATATACACACAATTCAGTGTTGTTCACCCAGAGCATGTGCGCGAGCCTGTGTGCACCTCAATCTCGGGCGCTCAACCCACCGCAACTCATGTCCGAGTCTCGCCTTCCCCCTTCCCCCATCCCGCATTTCTCATTACTCGACTGGACTGTCAAGTACGTGAAGACTATCCGTCAAGAACGCGTCCAATAACTTCGTCATCAGGCACAGTCGCAGCGCTACCTCCTCACATCCCACAACTCGCACCCAATGTACGTTCTCCTTCTTCACTCACTTATTGCCTTGCACTGACGTGACGATTTAGACAAAGGAAACAGACTGCTCTACCGTTCCCTCTACCTGCGCAATCTTCGCTGTCGCTCACATCCTTCTGGGACACCTGGAAATCCGTCCCTCATCCTGGCAGCCTTCACGTCTCCGATCCATCAAAGCGTACATCGTTCACCTTCGTAATCTACTGCATGAAACTTGTTGACTCTCTCTATCTTTTGCAGCTTGTTTCGCACGAAACCGACCACTCGCTCGCCCGCTATCACGATCTTTCTCCTAGCCATCGCCCAACTTCTGTCATATTCCGCCCAATGTGTGTCGTCACCACTTGATGCAAGCTTTTCTAGGACCCTCAACCTCTTCTGCGACAGGATCATCAGGCTCCCAGAGTAATGCTCACATCCACGCCCGACGGCGGCCCAATAACTGCCCACCAGGTGAGTAAATCACGCTCTGCACATGTAATTTTCAGGCTAACGGCTCGGAAACACGTATCGTAGGTCCCACGAACACTTCCCTATAGTCCGCGGGCATTCGCGTCCCCATTCATGCGGTTCGAAAATTGAGTCAATCGTCATTTTCATTGGTATTCGGCCGCCGGCACGCACTTCCCCGCTCACCACGCCCCGCACGACCCGAAATCCGCATCGACCAGCTCACGCAAGATCATCCGAGCCCCCGTAACGCCACGGGACGCTCGAGACGTCTCGCGAGACGTCCGTGCACCAGTTGGTGAGTACCGGAGCGATGCAGCTATTGCTGTTCTGGGCTCGCACTGGTTACCTGAGGACATGGTTTACTCACTGCGCTGCGTAGACCGACTCGATCACGCTAAGGAGCACGCCAATCTGCTCAGGTCGACGAGCACGCCGGGTATGTAGTTCTGCCGTTGTCCGAAACCCACGCTTGGTCGGCATCCTGGCATCCTTGTTGCCTCGTTGCCGGCACCAGCCCAGCTCTTGCGCACTCACGCACACACTACTAACTACGCTACGTATGTATACAGAAATGTGAATGACATACGACACCTGCATTGAGTGTTGTGGCAGAGCTGCTGGAGGAAGATACGTCCTTCAGCAACTTGCAGGACATCAGTGCCGGCGACTACTTCCGTCTCCGCGAATTCCTTCGTTTACCTGACACTCATGCTGAATGCATCCTTCCGT